>NC_138191.1:455000-492500 GCF_964194105.1 Spermophilus citellus
GAAGTTCTCACGAAGGGCACTGCACATTCTTTAGAAAACACACACCATAGGTCGTTCCTCTGACCGCAAGGTGAGGAGAAGAAGGGGACAGACCTCCTTCCATCCAGCCACAGTCAGCGGATGTTTGCTGAGTGCCACCAAGGGCAGAAGAGGGTGCTGGGCCACATGGGGCACTTCCCTGGGCACTCTCCTGTCAGTATTATCTCACCTCACCCGCTCGCTCTACATGGTGGGAGTCGGGCCTCACTCCTGATTTCAGAGACGGGACTGAGGCCCAGGAAGTTAAATAACTCATCCAGGACCCTTCACAAATCGGTGCCGGCTGGGGGGTGCGGGGCCAGCTCTGCCCCCGCATGCACAGCGCCAACCCCTCCACCTTCCCTGACGTGCTGGTCAGGCAGGGGACTGGGAAGTGCTAGAAAGTGCTAGAAAGGTGGCTACTGGTGCAGAGCGGCTCCTCACCTTCTAAAGGAGGCTCAGCCTGGCCTGGCGGGAGGCGGGAAGAGAGAAATGGAATTCCTGACCATGCAGCTGGGTGAATCTGCCTGCTGAACACGGCGTGTTTGTGGACAAGGTGCGTGCACACACACAGACCCACGCACTTGGGCTCCTTGAGCTCCTTAGCAGAGTTCTTGACCCTGAAAGGAAGAGAGTGAAGCTGGAGTGAGAGACGGAAGGCTGGACTGGCAGTGTGCCCCCTCCAGCTTGTCCTGGAAGCCCACTCCACATTGAGGTGTTCATGTAGAAGACCCTGACTGAAGGCTGTCCACGAGGTAGACCCCAGGGAGGGCCCCAGGAATCCCCAGAGCACCGAGCCCAGCCAAGCCTGGCCTGACTGGCAGCAGGCACGGAGAGGCGGGGGGCCCAGCTCCCCTCTGCCCCCGCTGCCTGGCAGACAGCTGCGTTGAGGTGCATGGCCAGAGCAGCAGCTGCCCCCAGCCTTCCCGGGGCTGTCCACCAGCCGGTCAGTCCTCGTGCACATCTTCTGACCAAGAAAGTTCAGGTGCTCTTCCAAAGCAGTTCTAGAAACAGCTGGGCACCTGAGTGTGACCTGACACAGGATGTCTGTCCCTCCGGCGGGAAGCACGCTTCTCCAAGGGGCAGGGGAGAAGTCATAATTAGGATCGTTCATTCATCCGGCAGAACTGAGCCTCCTCCAAGAGTCAAGCGCAGGTCCTGACCCTGGCTGCACACCGCACTCACCTGGGAACTTTTAAAAACACCCAAGCACAGCTCCACCCAAAACCCATCAAATAGGACTCTCTGGGAGTGGAGCCCAGCCCTTTGTGATTTTTAAAAGCTCTCTGGGTGGCTCTCCTGTGGTTGAGAACCACTGCATTAGGGCTCAGAGCTCTACAGAATCCTGCAGCAGGTTTTTTACCTGATGGGTCTTCACAGCCCATCTAAGAAGATGTTGTTATTGTGCATTTTACAAACGAGTCTTAGAGAAAGTGTCTGGCTGTCCAGAGTCACGCAGCAGGTAAGTAGCAGAGTGGCCCAGGAAGCAGGCTTCTGATGCTGTAACTCCCACTCTGATGTCATAAAGCAACAAACCGAGGAAAAGGACCCAAGGAGAGACTCAGAATACCTCGTAATTACACCGCGGGAGCATCACCAGAAGAGGTGGGAGCACCGCATCTGCCCAAGACCCTGTCACTGCCTACAATCCCAGCCACTCTGCAGGCTGAGGCTAGAGGATCACAAACTCAAGGCCAGCTTTGACAACTTAGCGAGACCCTGTCTCAAAATAAAAATAAAAAGGGCTGGGCGTGTGGCTCAGTGGCAGAGGGCCTCTGGGTTCCATCCCTAGTACCCCCACCAAGATACCCTGAGCCAAGGGTAAATCGGGGGAGTGCCCTAGGTGGATCTACCTGCCAGGACTAATTCCACCAACCGCCTATGTGCATCATCCTACCTGAAACGGGGTCGGTGTTGACGCACTGCTTGTTTATTTAACTGTTCTCATTAAGGATTTTCTCAGCCAAGGAACCTTGTGGCCCGAATAGTAAGTAGATACTTGAAAGATCCCCTTGCCAGACTCAACACCTGGTCTGGGGATGTGTTAGCAACCCTAAGAAGAATATCATTTTTGCACAAATTAGTGTGTCGGCTATTTGCTGGCCATTAATTAATGGTCAAGGTGTTGGAGGGGCTCAGGGGGTGCAGGAGACAGGTGTGGCACATGGCTACACAGTGGGCCAAACCTCAGCTCTGAAATCTCACTCCCCTCTGGTGGCTGTTCAGCCTTCTGTGAACCGTGGTCCTCTGATGACACAGACGGTTGTGCCTTCTCTGGAGTGGGCGTAGGATTCTCAGAGCTGCCTCAGAGATATTTAGTCTGGTTCCCAAGTGCTGGTCCCTGGGGAAGTAGAAACCAGTCTCCATAAACAGTCCACTAACCGCTGCCTTCCTCCCCTCAGCCACTGGCCTGAGCCTTTCTCTGTCTGTTCTTCTGACCCCTCTTCTCTGTCACTCCTGGTGTTCCTCACAGAGCAGTTGCCTGGTTAGCACTTGGTAATCACCAATAAAATGCAAACCACCCGTCCTGCAGAGAAGTCTAAGGTAGCCAGAATCCCACAGAAAGAGCAGAGCTAGGAGAAGCCAGTCTCCTGGCCCCACCCCAGTGGGTCAGGTCCCACTGACCAGGACTGCAAAGCGCTTACAAGGTAGACTCCGTTCCAAACGTGAACTAGACCAACCCCCAGTTCCTAGATTCGTTTCAGGGGTCTTTGGGCATGGGCCCCTCTTGGACAAGCCATGATGAAAGCGAAGATAGTCCTCACCCCTTCCTCTTTCCGACCAAGAAGAAGGCACTGAGATGTGTTGATGACATCCAGGACCTACCCCTTGACATGTGTAAAATTCATATTTGTTTTTTAAAAGAGGACCCACCAAGAATCCAATCACAGCAGTTTGGGTCTGTGCTACCTGATGCAGGGGGCCTTCCTGGTTCTCTCCATACAGTCATGGTGGAAATAGAAATGACCCACCCCCACTCTCGGAGCACCCAGTGGGTCCCAGCTGATCTAAAACGTACTTGTGTGTCACGTCATGCCCATGTGATGGGGTCCTGTTTTCCCCTTGTGCGGAGGACGGATATGGGTGCGGTGGGGTAATAAGTGCCTGAGACAGGGTGAAGCCCTCTGATCTCAACAAAGATCCAGAAACCGGACATGGCAGGGACTGCTCACGGCTCTGGGGTGGACAGGGAGAGAAGTATCAGCCCTGTGGCTGAGCACACTGCGGTCACCTGCTCACTGGCTCCCACCCCTGCCACGGACCCGGCTGGACCATCCATCTCCTCGTTAGTCACGGACCCTGGAGGCTGTGCAGGAAACACGCAGTTTGAGCCCAGCCTGGCCCAGCTCTGGAATGGAGCCTGATGCCTGTGACATTCATCAACTGGTTAATTTCAGAAAGGCATCCATTTGCACCAGCTGCTTAAAAAGCTCTCTGCCCTCAGGAGACGCTCAGCCAATCACAAGGCAGAGGCAGGGAGTCTTTCTGGAAACCCTCTTCAGCCGGGTGTCTGTCTACTGCTTGGTGGCTTGTGTAATTTCAGCGAAGCTCAGGAGAGCGGAGAGTAGAGTTAAAATGAATGATCTTATTTCCTTTAAATGATCATTCCTGTATTTACGGCTCACATTTGTCCATAAGCACAAGTGCCCTATTGACCTATCATCATGCTCATGATGAAAAGACAGCTGTTGCTCTTTACGTGGGGAGAGGCGGGTTGTGTCTAGAGATTCTGTCTAGGTGCTGCACCTTGTGTGTGTGTGAGTACATGTCTGGAGAGAGGAGAGAGGGGAGGTCACCCCAGGTCCACAGTCTGCTACTGGACCTCACCCGTTCAGGTCCAGCCTCAAGAGAGAAACGGCTTTTAGAAATGATTGGTGAATCACACATCCCCACAGACCAGGAAAGACCCCTCACCAGTCCCCAGAATTGATGTCGATAAACGAAACACTTCCTCCGCCTGACCAGGTCCCCTCAGGAGACCAAGGCCCGTGCGCACCGACCTGGAGCAAAGGTCTGGAGAACCGCTCCAGGGCCTGGAGCAAAGCAGTATGGCTGTCTCAGTCAGGTGTTCAGTGGATCTGACAGAATATCACTCCTTTTTATGAGAAAAGCTAGGAATGCCAGCCGATTCTTTATTCTGATAATGGGTACCCACAAACGAGTGGAATGGAGCAGGGCTGACTGTGACCACTCCTGTTCAACATTGTGCTGGCCCAGGTGATAGGCTCCACAATATAAGAAAAACAAATTCAAAAACAATGCAGTTGAAAACCAAAACAATGAAACGGGTCATTTACAGGTGACGTGATGACTCTGCTGACCCCCACAGCCCCTCCTGCCCAGCCAGGGCCCTGGACCGGCCCTTGCCCCAGGAGACAGGTACTGGTCTTCATCTTCATCTCACGGGTGGGGAGGCAGAGAGGGGACAGTACACGCACTCCAGTGCAGGCGCATCTGCCCCACGCAGACACTCAGCACCTGACCTCCTCCATCCATCGCTCCAGGTTCAACACTGACAGTACCCTCGTCTGTCCGGGCTCAGACCACCCCTGTCCTGTAGTACGGGGGCCACCACTGTTGGAGTGCATGTCCTTTTCCATGGCCTCTGTGTGAGCCACCAGCTGTCTGGCTTGACAGTTTATGTTTGTTGTTTTAAACTCAGTGGTTTATTAGAGAGAAGAATTAAAAATGAATCCAGGAAAAGGAAGTCTATACTTATGATAGTAGAAAGAAGCCGGGAGCGAGGGTAGTGTCGAGTAGGGGAGGGAAGGACACAGAGGTGCAGATGCCACCCTCGTTCACTCAGCAGCAAGCATGGGAATACCTACTGTGTGCCCCTGCTAAGGGCTGAGCTGAAGATGACGGAGAAGGAGGGTGGGCTACCCCCAACAATTCAGTAGTCGGGTGGGGCGGGGAGGCAGTTATGACCCAATGCTCAGGGTATTTAGAAGCAAAGGAAGATACTTGACTGTCCACCCTTGAATAGGGACGGGGAGTTGGGAAGGTACACGGTATTTTTTTTAACACTTAATCATGTCTTCTATTAGCTCATTCATAGCAGCATAAGATCAATTGAAGAAGCTCGTTTTTAAAGTCTCTTTAGGATAGAAAAAGTTTAACTGCAACAAGTGTTTAAAAATACTGACTTAGCCAGGTGTGGTGGCACACTCCTGAAATCCCAGCAACTCACAAGGCTGAGGCAGGAGGATCACAAGTTCAAAGCCAGCCTCAGCAACTGACCAAGGGCATAAGCAACTTAGCAACACCCTGTCGCAAAATATTAGATTTTTAAAAAGGGCTGAAGATGTGGCTCAGTGGTTAAGTAACTCTGGGTTCAACCCCTGGTACCAAAACAAACAAATCAAAAAAAAAAAAAGAAAGAAAGAAAGAAACTAACAAAATATGCTGAAGTAGAATTTAAAATAACAATAATCTAATGTTTATTAATTCAGGCATATGTCTAACTCTTTACACAGATGTATTCATTCATTTTCTCCTTGGAAGACCCCAAAGAAATAAATATTAAATACTATTCCCATTTTATAAAATTAAGTCACAAATTGATACAGATGACCAAATATCTATTGTCTATTATGTACCTGATCCAAAGGATAAGTAACAAAGAAGAGAGAGAAAATACTAATTAAAACAAGACTGCCACAATTAGGGCTGCGGATTTGAATCTTCATGGTTAGAGTGAGTGGGTTGACACATAATTTCCAAGATGCTCTTGATTTCAAACTCTGAAAAATCCTTCAAAACTTTTTAAACCTTTCTCTTGCTGGACATTGAATCCATGGGTGCTCTACCACGAGTTAATCCCCAGCCATTTTGATGGTTTTATTTTGAGACGGGGTTTCACTTAGCTGTGGAGGCTGACCTTGAGCTTGTGGTCCTCCTGCCCCAGCCCCCGAGTGGCTGGGGTTATGGGATGTGCCATGGGGTGAGTTTTCTTCTTGATTTTCTGTGTGTATAGAGCAAGGAAGGACAAGAGATAAAGTAGAAAGCTCACTAAGATTTGGAAAATGCTGCTGGAACTCAGTACCTTCCTCAGTACCTTCCTCAGAGGTTGTTGAAGGATAAACTGAGATAACACACGTGGACCTCTGCACGTGGCGAGGGTACTACTGATTCAGCCACTGTCGTTACTCCTGAATCGGCGCCCGTGAGGAAGACAGGAGGAGACGTCGGTAGCACAGCACCGTGTCTTCTCATCACTCCGGCCTTGTTGTTCCTGGGCAGAAGTGAAAGGCTGATGTAAAACAGTTGGATAATAAGGTCAAATCCCACTAAGGGGACAGAGACCGGGCATTGTGGAAGGAGAAGGTTGAGGAGTATGTGCGTCCTGATGGGTGCACAGGGGCTCTCCCAGAGAACCCACCCAGGGGAGCCCTCCAGCCCATGTGAGGGCAGATCCAGAGTGAATGAACTTGAGTCCACACAGGAGGGGAGAATTTCCTGCTGAGGAGCGAGGCGCAGAGTTCCAAGGAGGCCAGGTGCCTCCTGCTCACTTCTCGGGGCTCTGTCACTAAATAGATTCTGATCTACTGAGTGGGGGTTTCACCAAGCTCTGGGGTGAGGGCTGACTCATCAGGGCTAAGAATCTAGCTGGCACTTTCCACTTCTTGGGGTCGCACAGTTTTTTTCACTCTAGGGCTACCACTTGCTAAGCACCTACTGTGTGCCCAGAATCCTCCTAGGCCTCTTCTTCTCACAGGCCTTTCTGAGGCACAACTGTGCACATCAGTGTATGATCCCCGTTCAAACCGAATGCTAGTTTTTCTCAAGGAGCGTACTCCTACACAGGTGTGCGCCCAAGTACTGTGCCTGTGGGAGGACTGGAGCAGGTGGTATCTGACACCGGTTCAGACTTGGAGGCACTGGCCCCTCTACTCCACAGGCACTGAGTAACTGTGGTAAATGAAAGAAAACGCACGTCTAAGTAGACCACTGTGACAAGCCATCCCTCCACGCATGGGAACCACAGCCATGATCTGAACACAGAGAAACAGCTGAGATCAGAAGACTGGTGCCGGATCTGGGCTCTGCTTGCCTATGTGAAAGGGCAGAGCCCCCAGCAACAGTAGTGTCCTGGGGGAGAGGTTCCACCAGGATGGACTATTATCAAGCTGTCACCGAGGAGGAGGCAACAGGCCCAGGAGACGGCTTCCTAGGCTGTTGATAGGAGGAACCCACGCTGGGTCTGATTAGCCCTCGGCCTCTTTAATGCTGTCTGGTTTTTGGAGGAATAAACGCCCAGGGTTACACTGTATCCTTCCCAGCCACAGCCAGCCCCAGTTGAAGCTGGCGGCAGGGGAGAGTAAATGTGATCTGACCCTACCACCTGCTGGGGGGGGGGGGCTGGCTGCGGAAGCGAGGGAGAATCTTTGTGGCAGCTTTGCTCCCTCCCGCCCTCCCCCCTCCTCCCACGGAATTGCTTATTCCTCTGGCCAAACCCTGATTCTCCATGCCAAGGTTCCCCAGGCATAAAATGATACCGTTTGTTTCAGTGTCTGGTGAGGCTTCATATTCTCGTATTTATAGAGCATCTCAAACTTCTGCAGCAGAAAGTGACAATATGTAAGCACCTTGGACTGCTATGGACGATTCACAATTACTGAGTAGTGATTTGGGGTCAGACTTTAGAAAGGAGGTATATATAAATCTGTATATATGTCGCAGCAGCCCGGTAAAGTAATCTTGCTATCCCTGCCTAGCAAGGAAAAAGAATCCAGGAAAGTTAAATAACTTTGTCAAAATGTATACAGGTGAATCGGGTCCAGATGGAATCTGATTTCCAAGTGTCCCCCTCTGTGACTCAGCCTCTTACACACTTTGGATTAAGTCTCCTTGGATCAAGCCTTTCATTTATTCAGTGAGCCAGGCACTCTTTCTCCACCCTTCTCTACGCCCTGAGTCTGTGCATCTGTTTCTCTCTCCATCTTTGGGTCTCCCTGTGATCCGCACCCCCTAAGCCAGAAGGAGCCCCCACTCCCAGGAGACCTCGGCATCTACCCCTGCTCTGAGGTAGTCCATCTTCATGCCAACAGGCGAGTCTGGCGTGGCGAGGTCTGAGGAGGTCCGTTCATCCTACACCACGACTCTTTGACAGAAAGTAACCAGGGCTTTGAGGCAGGTCTTCTGCTGCTGCCTTTAGCCACTCACCACTTGAGTCTTGTTCCTGGGAGCAGGTCTCATCTGCAGTCCCATGGGCTTGACACGTGGTGGCATTCAATGAATGTGGGTTGACTTCTGTCCATTCCCTCCCCTCCTGGAAATGGACCTGACTATGGACCCTCCATGACACCTTCTGACCCTTGCCGAGTGCTGACGTCTCCCCTTCTCCGCATCCATCCTCCTCTTCCCATTCCTCTTTCTCCTCAGTTAACCCACAGAAATCCTGGAGGATGTGACTTGGTGGATGACCTCTTTGGGGTCCTAGGGGTAGGAAGCAAACCGAATCTGAAGCCCCACCCGTCGAGTTGGGGCGACTAGATAATGATGAAGTCTTAGCTGCTTGGACTTGGCCAGTTTCTGGACTCTTCCGGCTTCCATTCCCCACAGCTGATCTCTCCAGGTCTTTCTCAGACCCTGCCACTGCAACGTCGTCTGCGTCCCGTCTCCAGAGACAGGTCCAGTCGACCCTCCGAGCACATGGTCTTCACTGACCAGTTTCTCCTCGTCTCGACACTCCCCTCTCAGCTCTCACCACGCCACCTTCACCTGGGTCCTCCGACCCCCTCAGCTGTTGCTGCGTGTCCTGGTCACTCTTCTAATGGTTAAAATAGCAGCTGACACTACTCGGTGCTTCCTGTGAGCCTGGCTTCAGATGAGCTTTCTAGACACGGCTCTCTGAGGTGGGAGCTGTTATGCCCCAGTTGAAGATGAGGCACCAAGGCTCAGAGAGGGGACACCTCTTGCCCAGAGACCTATGGCGAGTCGTCTGACCCTCACCAGGAACAGGGTGCTTCGTAGCCTCCTCTACTTCTGAAGTGCCTTGGAGGTCACCTGGACCCACTTTTTCTGTCCACTCTCCCTGGGGAGCACACCTCTTCCCTAAGGACCGTCCACGTGCATCTCCCCACCCCACCCCCACTGTCATCCACCCATGCTCCTGTCCTATGCTTCCAGCTGCCCCCTGGACAGTGACTCATGATCCCTCAGACACAAAGTCATAGATAAGTCATCTTTTCCTCAAACCTGCTCTCCTCCCTCTCTAACGTCAAGTGGCTCTCTGTTCATCAAACGACCGGATCAGAAAGCTCAGTGTCACCTTTGTCACCTCTCACTCATCTTTCTCAACATGGCTTAAATGTCACTTCTTCTGGAAACACTTTCCTAGACTAGGTCCCCCTGCTGGCTCTGCCCAGGCATCTGGCTGCCCTCGAGCATAAACTATCATGCTTCACAGCGAATCTCTCCAGTGGAAGGAGGCCTGCCTGTTGTGGGTCTCACGCACAGTGCCTTGTGCATCAGACGCTTTCAAAGTGTGTTGAATGGATGAACTGCAAAATAGAGTTAATCGTAGCTACTTCTTCATTATATCGGGGGACTGTGGAAATTACGTGAGATTGTACTTTACCAGCTATAAAAGTGTAGAACAAACCCCCACAATGGAAAAAAATTGGCATGGTTGGCCTCCTTGCTTTTCCAGATTCCTCACCCTCTTTCTGGGCCCACCGTCTCCTCGACAGCCAAGATCATGATGTACAAAAAGTCCCAGCAGGTGACTCCCCTGAGATTCGCCCCGCGCTCTCTCACCTGAGACTCCTGTCTGAACCAGGAGCTGCTAACTGGGTTATCTTCCATCATCATCTCTGTCCTTCAGCAACTGCTGCCCAAACTCGCTCCCGCCTTCTGTACCTACCTCTCCTCTAGTCTAGTCCATCGGTCCTTCAGGTGGACTCTCCCCTCACTCTGCCTCCAACTCCACAGGGCTCTTGGGACGGCCTGTGTCCAAGGGTGAGCACCTCTATTCCAACCACCCACTGGTCCCTTTCCCTTACTAAGAAACCCAGAGGTGGAAGAGGTCCAGACCTGAGTCCTCCTGGCCACGGAGAAGCTGATTTGGAAAAGAACAGAATATTGATAACTTTTTAAATTGACCCTCAATCAATGGGCTGCTGAGAGAGGGGAGTGGGAATGAAATGGGAAAGGGAAGACCGAGTACAGTGAGGTTGAAGATGTAGGGGGACTCCGTCTCCTGGCCACGTGGTTCCCTCAACGGCCCATCTCACCAACGCAGGGTAACTTCTCTGATCCCCAAGAGATGGTGTCCCATTCTTACCCAGAGTAACCCTGAAGGCACAAGTTTGGTCTCTTATGAATTAACTTGGAAACTGGCTGCTCATTCAGAACCATCTCTGAGCCTAAAATCACAAGCGATTTTTATTTAATATTATGGGAGAGTAGATCATTGTGTCAGCTTATGTTCCAAAGTATAACAAAACCGCAGTCTCCACAAGAAAAACGACTCACTCGTTCACATAAGGAGAGGGTGTCAAGTGCCCTCCTCCCCATGCCAACACCCCTTCCTTAGACCCACCCCCTCCGTGAGTTCTCGAAATCGCCCTGGATGATCTTTAAACTGACGTCAACTGTGTAAACAGGTGAGGGGAAGCCCTTCACACTGGACCGTCCCCGCCAGGAGAGGACCAGGCCTCCTTACCACACAGGACGATTTAACTGGAAGTCTAAACCCTGGAAGCTTCCAAACCTTGTTCGTGGATTAACTTCTTCTGCTCTCCCGGCTTCTCCTTGTCTCCTGTTACGTTCATGTAGAATCGCCATATCTAAACTCCAGAGGAGTGTTGATTGCCTGCTCCCCGGGGACATTATTCCCTCAGTCACCCAACGCTGGTACCTCCCCTGGTCCTGGTGACACTTCCCCATCCTGCTCCACCCCCTCTGCTCCTGTGTGCACCAGGCTCGTCCCATCTGAGCCCTGAAGCAGCGTGGCTGGTCCGACGTCAGGGCTCCACTGACTGCACCTTTCCGTTTTTATGTGCAGTTTGAGGAAGTGACAGCACTGTCGTGAGGTGCATGTTTAAGTCTGAGTTTTAAATTCAACACAGACGAAAAAGAGGGAGCTCGTGAAGAGGAGAAGGTAGCGACACATTTTATAGTTTTTCAAGATATTCGTCCTGGAGCCTGATTTTTTCACCCCCCACATCCCTGTGTAATCACTAGTGAGGGTGATGCGCAGTGGCACCCTGGGGGGCAGCCGTCTGCGGTGTTAGGGACAGAGGTGGTTCAGAACTGGAGGGGACCTGATCTAACTCTACAGCCTCATGAGGATGAGTCAGTGCAGCCCAGGGAATGCGCCTCACTCAAGGCTCCAGGGAGAGCGGGTCTAGAGCCTCCTCGGGGCCCAAGGCCACCTGTCCAGGTCCAGGCAGGACTTGAAGAGCAGCCACAGGGTCTGTGCAGAGAGCAGGAGGAAGCCAGGCAGGAGGCAGAGGAAGGTGCTGGAGACGCACAGTTTCAAACTGAGGGGTCAAGCTTGAGACATCTGGGGCGTGGAGAGGAACCAGGTGGGCCTGGGGTGGGCAGCCACCAGGCACCAGGGGGTTCACTGGGCCTCAAGCACCCAGAAGGAGCTGAGTCAAAGAGGCTGGTGGCCACTCTGCACAGTCCCTACAGCTGCAAGCCAAGGACAGAGTTTAGATTCCTGAACACGTGGATAGGACTCTGGGTCCGCGTCAGTCGCCTCAGCCAGGCCTGTGACTCACAGCCAGATCCAGACCCCAACAATGGGGGGATGAAGGGTGCTGATGGCCTGGACTGCAATCAGCCCTCAGGACGGCCAGAGGACCAATCTGACCAGCCCTGTGCCCACATGGCCATGTCCCTTAGACTCAGTGCTGCTGTGACCAGAAGTGGCTTCAGAGAGGAAGGCCACGGCGCCCAGCCCTCTGATCCAGGGCCCACTGTGCCGTGGTCAGAGCTCAGGTTCACGCAGACCCTCGTGGTGGGGGGACTGGGGGTTCTGAGGAGAGCAGAGAGCTGGGAAATGGGTTGAACGGAGTTGACTATTTTTATTTTATGGATCCAGAGCTATCAGGGGCGGTAACAAAGCATCTGTGCTACCGATACTAAAATGGCAAACCTCTAAACGATTTTATTGCCAGTCTATTCAGAAGATTTTGTCACGAATCTTAAGTAAGTGACTTAACTTTGCTACGAGCCAGGCTAAACCAGCACAGTGCAAAAACATCTGGATGGAAATGAAATGCCTCTGTCAATTGTCTGCGTGTTTTGTCTACCTGACATCCAACAGCTGCCTTCCTGTAAACATTTGGATGACACACTACATTTTTTCATTTTTCATTCAGATCACAAAATCCTGCTCTCCAGTTTGGCAGGAACTTAAAGGTCATCTAATCCCTGATATTTGGCATAGCCTCAAATGACCTATTTGTATTATTATGCAAATCAAAATGCTAAGATATGGGTGTGTGTTGTGTCTAATTATACACATTGTATCTTATTTAAACACATGTTTATTTTAACATTTTGTTCTCCTTGGTTGTTTAATTGAATTGTAAATGAATCATTTACATGGTAAACTAGATTATTATATGTATGAAAATACAATGAAATCCTGTAATTAGAGAAGACTTGATTTACCAAAAAAAAAGAAGAAAAAACCTGCAGGTGCGTAACGGTGCACGCACCTTGAGGCCTCCTGACCAGACAAAAGGTGCGCCTTACCTTTTCCACCCACAGACCTACCTGCCGAGCTTCCGAAGGAGAGTGTTTTGCAAAGAAGTCCGCCTCACCTCTTTTTCACTCCCTTCCTTATGCCTGCCACTTAACGAGCTCTCGCCAGGTGTCTGTTCTGAGAAGGAGACTGAAGCAAAGTGAGGGCACAGGACTGTGAAATTCATTAACTCCAGAGATCTGTCTCAGCATCTGAATCTTCCCCATCCAGATGGCCAAGGCCTCATCCCGCCCCAGCCCCCTCCGTATCCAGATCCTCCAACCCAGCTCCATGGAGGAGGTAGGCTGAGGAAGCTTCTCTACACGTTCAGCTCCTGGTCTAAAGTACGTGTTCAGTTTTCCCTGAGAGTCTGCGCAAAGCTCTTCATTTTTTAGGGCTGCTCTTTTTGGACAGCAGCAGAGAAATGGGTGGAGCCAAAGTAAGATCTAGGAACAAGTGGGAAATATTTTCCAAACTAAACAATGTGAGTGTGTGGAGTTAAAATGCTGGTCAGGGAGGAAACGGAGTTAGAAGGTCACCAAAAGGAAGAAAGGGTGAGATGAGAGGGGGAGCCACGGAGGCAGGGAGATCCAGGAGACTGTTCTGGAGGGCAGGAGATGCGGGAGGCAGCTCTTAAATTTGCAGTGATGAAACTTATCGTGGGATGGACGGAGGCGTAGTAAATCAGCCGGACATCAGCACGTGCTTCGTGCCCACTGTGTGCAGAGGGAGAACGGCAGGGTGCTAGAAGACTGTAAAAGTCTTCCAAGATGAACTTGAAAACCAGTGGAGGAGACCACTGCACACTTAGGAAGGAAGCGGAATGGGATCAGGTAATGAAGATAGCTGTGACCCACATGGGCATCAATACACGACATGCTCAAAAAATAACTCAGGCCATCTACACCGGATACGTTTACTGTTTCTGTATGTCAGAGTTAACATTCACGGAGTGCTTACTAGTCAGCCCACGTTGTATCAAGCACTTTATACCCATTATATCTTATATAGGGCAACGTGGCCCAGCCTGGGAAATCTAAACAGCAAGTAATACGCCTGTTCATTTTGGTATGAAATGAATAAATGAAAGGACATGGGGGAGAGAGATAAGAACAGACGCTGGCATTTAAGATTCTGACATCACTTGGTTGTGACTGTTCACCCTTAAGAGTATAGGACATGGGTTAAGCTGCAGTTTTCTCAGACTTGAGACTGACTCACGATAGGCAATGATTCTCTCGAAGCTTTGGGAGAAATCTGTTCACTGCCTACTGTCTACTCTCAACACAACTTCATTGTTCTACATGTTTAATTGGGTTTGTCATTATTCTTTTGAAATTATGCTTTATGGCATTATGGGGGGAGAATATAAACTCTTGTTTAACAGAGTTTGAAGATATGCAAATATCTCCAGAAGATACTCACAAAGTCAGCGCGTCTCTTGACTTGAGAGAAATGTTGGCCTACCCCCACTGGGTAGATTCTCCAAGGTCTCTCTCTCTCTCTCTCTCTCTCTCTCTCTCTCTCTCTCCCTTATTTTTTGGTGTGTGGGGGGCATACTTAGGACTGAACTCAGGGGCACTGACCACTGGGCCACACCCCCAGCCCTTTTTGTGTTTTATTTAGAGGCAGGGTCTCACTGAGTTGCTTAGCATCTCACTGTTGCTGAGGCTGGCTTTGAACTCGTGATCCCGAGCCACTGGGATTATAGGTGTGCGCCACCCCGCCTGGCCAAGGTCTCTCTCTTTGATCAGGTTCCAGGATAGGACAGAAGTGTGGTCAGTGGTGTCTGCCCCTCCAGTACCTAAAGCTGTGCTGTGGCAGCAGGACTCATCATTCTCCTAGAGAAAACGCTCTAAGGATGACTTGGGGACATGATCACAAAATGTACTTTGGATGGGTCAATCCTTTTCTCAGAGTCCTTCTCCCCATGGTCTATGGTGCTGAGGAAAGAGGCCCCAGGCTATTCCTTAAAGAATGGTGGCTGTGGCTGAACCCAAGAGCCTGCTCCCTGCCTTCTGACAGCATGGGAGGTCTGGCCCCTCCTAAAGGCAGCCCTTCTGAACTTTGACAGAAACCCTAGGAGTGCACAAAGTCCTAAGCAGAAGTGCGGATTAAAGAGGGGAAAGGTTCTCTAGAGAATCTGAGCTGGAAAACTATAAGAAAATCAATTAGTATCAAGAAAAGCCTCAAGAAGAACGTGGAAGAGAGCTTGAGAGAAGCGCTCGGTCATGCTGTGGCCACAGGCAGAGATGGAGGGCCGCTGCAGGGTCAGATCCGTCTAGGACCCACTTGTCCTTTTGCTCCTGGGAGTGTCTCTCTCCTATGGCCACAGGTAAGCCTCAGTAAGTCCCACTGACTGACATGGCCCAAGGGAGTGTCCGGCCTAGAAAACCAAGATCCTGTCCTGTCTGCACGGTGGGGCACTCGGGGTAGTCAAAGTGTGGTACCAAAGTGTGGTCCAGGGACTAGTGGAATCCACCACCATCCATCCCTGAGCGTGGGATTAAGTTTGGAAATAGAGAGTGTCCACTCAGAAACATGTAAGTGGGGCTGACCTTGCCCTGTCACCCAATCTTATGTCTGTTGGAGCCACTAATCAAAAATTGAGCTTGCATGTTGTTAGTCTGTGTGTGTGTGTGTGTTTCCATTTCACTTTCCTAGTAATATATTTCTACTGCATTTTACACACATATCAATCTGTCTATGAAGAACTGGAAATTGTAAAATATTTAAAGTTGGTCCTTCACAACACATAGATGGAGGAATATTGATCAATAGTATCTCCTTTTCAAACTTGAACCTTAGATCCATTAGTGGGTGGCAACCCATTAATAAGTTGTGAGATTACTCTGTGTGGATACAAGCATTAGCAAAAGAATGTAAAGTGTCCAGGTGCATTGCTTATAGTAAGGATAAGTGCTGTTCTGTGAAACTTTTATTTTTTAAAAAATGCATATAAACACACACATGCACACTTGTATATCTTGGTATGTCTACATGAGGAGAGAGAGCCGGGAGCCCCACATTTTGTTTGTAATAGGAATCTCTGCTTTTCTCATAGATGTAGGCAAGAATTCAGTGTCTCCAGAAAACTATACATTGTCTCTGGCACACTCTCTCGTGTTACCCGAGTTAGATTCCACGGGAGACACTTCACAACTCTGCAAGTTGTAGATAGCATTGCAAAATTAACTCTGCCCAGAGCCATGCAGACCACCACCTGTCTGGTACAGGTTCAATTGATTCCTACACCTCTGAGGAAGAAGTCAGTTTTGCCTTTTTTCCCATCCATAAATGAGTCTGCTCTTTGGATTCTCTTGTGAACCAGTCCTAGCATCCGCCTTCTTTCCTTATTGATTGAGTTAGATAATCTCTGGCATGTGTTCATTTTAAATCTGTGTGAGAGTCATGAGTCTACCTTTTTTGGAGAGCTATCTTTTAGCCTAGGTCATGGTAGAGCTTTTATGCATCAGGTTGTGGTTTTTGTTCAACCTTATGTCAACTGTGATGAATGAGATCCCTCAACAGGAAGGGAAGATGGAGTCCCAGCAAACCTGAGGGGCTGCTTTCTGGGTTAACTTTCTGCTCTTGCCCCCAAAAGAATCAAAATGGAGAGGAGAATTTTATTGTAAAGGTCCACGGGTGAGCAACGATTTTAACTGAAGCTCTCTAACACCCTTCCCTGCCTTGTTCCAGTGATATTGGAAGGTACACATCTCTTTCACTGCAGCTCAGACAAACCTGAAGATGAGGAAGTTAGAAGTGCCAGGTCTGAGACACAGCCAGAAAGAAAATGGCCTGAGAATGAAAACCTCGGCGCTGGCCTAGTTTGATCCCTAATCAGCTGTACGGTCTTAACGAAGTTATTTAATATCTCTGGGCCTCAGACTCTTTATATGTACATCGACCTTAAGTCAATAGCTTCCATTCACTTTTTTCTCCCCTAAAAGAGGAAGCTTGCACAGGGTCCTAATTTGCAGAAGGAGACAGCCACTCTGGTTTAGCCGGGCGTCTGCTTGCTTTCAACTTCCCACCCAGGTGGCCTCTAATCATCAGGACTCCGAGGACCCCAGGACAGCGCAGTGTGAGAGGCACAGAACCAAGAGCACCCCCTGACGCGCAGAGGAAAGTCGGCATGGGCCGGCGGTTACTAGACAGTCGGTCATGTTGTCTCTGGATTAGGAGCATGAACACTTCCTTCCAGCCTCTGCACCCTTTCCTTCCCACCCTGATGGCCATCTCCAGCTTCAGCTCTAGTCTTCAGAGTCCTTGTCCCCTCCTCACTTTCCTTAATTCCTGGGACACACCCATAGCATCATTTCAAGACACATTCCTTGGATCTGATCATCTGTTGGCCTGTTAACCACCTGCTTTCTTCCCCAGACGACAGAGGGATCTGTCCTTCACCTCTGTTCTCTGGGTCCAGTGTCTGGCCCTCTTCTCTATTTGCAGTACCCAGTTCTCTCCTCCGCCCGTCCGGTACCTGTCTGGCCCATTCTCTCCTGAACTCTAGGCTCACACGTGCAACTACTTGCCAGATAATTCCATGATGGGTATTTTCTAGGCTGTTCAAAAACGGTATTTCCAAACTGGATGTAACTTCATTCAGAATCCTCTTCTTCTCCTGAAGTCTCATTGCAACGAAGGATGCTGCAGTCCACCTGCTGCCCGAGCCAGAAACCCTGTGGACCTCTTTTTCCTTCCTTTAAACATCAGCCAGTTTCCGTTTGGCTTTAATTCCACTTCTCTTGCTTCTTGAATCCATCTTGCTTTATTCAGCTTCTCGCTGCTGGGACTAAAGGACCCGACCAGAGCAAGGTAGAGGAGGGAAATTTATCACAGGGCTCGCAGTTTCAGAGGTCTTAGGCCATAGAGGGCCGGCTCCGTCCCTTGGGGCTTGAGGTGAGCCCAGAACACCATGGCAGGAGAGTGTGGCGGAGGGAAGCAGCTCCTGCAGTGGTCAGGAAGCAGAGACCCCCGCCCCTGCTCCAGATACAAAATATACACCCAAAGCCACACCCCCAAGGAGCCCCTTCCTCCAGCCACACCCACCTGCCCCCGTTACCACTCAGTTAGTCCCACCAGGGACTAAGTCACTGAGTAGGTTAACGCCGTATCCCAGCCATTTCTCCTGCAAACCTTCTTGCGTGGTCTCACATGTGAGCTTTTGGGGAACATCCAAACATAACACATCTCCATCTTTCCGTTTCCATGACTGCTGCCCAAATTCAGAGCACACAGATAACGACATCAGCTTGACGTGACTCCAGGACGCCAATTGTCACTCACAAAACAATAAAATGAATAATAGGGATCGTAGTAATGCCTCTTGGTACGTTGGAGCCTTCGTCCCTACTCTGGGTGCGTAGTAGTTCCATTACAGACAAGGAACAACTGCCTAAGTCAGAACCTGGGAACTAGAGCCCAAGTGGCCCCTGTCTCTCTCATGCACTACGCTAGCTGTGACCGACCCGTCACAGCTGAAATACCGGCCGAGCTGCATCCTTACCGTCGGTTGTGTCTTCAAGTCCCTTCTCCATATTGAGTCCCAGGCTTTTGGGTTTGTGTTCTGAATAGAGGTCTTGTGGCGACCCCCTGGCTGACCTGTTGCCTGGTGACGCGGTGCCAGCCCGTTCTAGCTCGCTGGGCCCTGCGTAATCGTGACCACATCAGCTGCCCTCCACCCTTTCCTAACCACAGCCACCCTCAGCGTCAGGCGCACAGAGCCCTGGCCATCGGGGGACACTACTTGCAGTGTCGTCCCCTTCCTCTGTTCTGATTAGTTGTAGGCGCATTCTGACACGCCGTACCCAACCGGAGCCGGGTGCGCCTTCTCTGGGTCCGCGTGCCGAGCCACAGCGCAGTGGGATCCCATGGATACAGGGTGATCCTGCGGGTCTCCTTCTCATCCTGAGAGGAGGCTCTTACTGAGGGTTTATTAAAGGGGGAGGGGAAACAGGACCCGGCAGCCCCTAGCCAATGACTGATTCTAGTTCCCGTGAGCTCAGACGGGACAACGGTGTGTTCCAGCTCTGGGGCTCTTCCTGGGATCAGGCTGTGAAATCTGAAGGCCCAGGACTGCAGGGGAAGAAGGCCGCCCTCGGGCTGCCTGCCTCAGCCCCGGTCCTGGTCCTCAGCTGGGATCTCCCAGGCCCCCGCGCCCCCAGGCGGCCAGCAGCCGGGCTGAATAAACACTCAGCGCAGCAGGGCCACGACAGCCTAACCCGACCTAGTCATAGGCTGAAGGTTTCCGAACTTGGACCATGTGAGGCCTGGTGACACGAACTCAGGACCCTAAAGCAACCAAAGGAATGTGAGCTTGTGAAAAAGCCCAGCTGAATGTCCGAGGAGCTGGGGGTGGACCCGCAAAGAGCTGCAGAGATGCTCTCAGCCCAGGAGAGGGGGACACCGGATGAGAGACTGAGATAAGACAGAACTCTCCCCTGGTGAAGACTGAGGAGGCCTTGAATCTGGTGGAAGTAGGAGTGGGGAATTTGTCAGGAAGAGTGAGGGGAGGAGGTGATTAAAAACTGGAAAACCAGGCACGGTGGTGCCTGCCTGTGATGCCAACGATTCAGGAGGCTGAGGCAGGAGGCTAGCAAGCTGGAGACCAGCCTGGGCAACTTGGCAAGACCTTGTCTCAAAATAAAAAATAAAAGGACTGGGGACGTAGCCAGTGGTACAGCTTCCCTGGATTCCTTCCCTGTACTTAAAACCCTACAGCGTTCAGCCTCAGGAGGAGTGAAAGAGTGCCCACCCGTCAGTGGCAGCCCTGGGCTGGTCCTCCTGCTAATCTTCCCTGGCTGGGCGCCCCATTCAAGGCTAAGTTTCATCCTTGTACACTGGAAGGCTCACGAGCATGGTAAGGGAAGGGAGAAAAAGAACACGGAGAAAGCCGGGTGGAAGACTGTCATTAGTGATAGTGCAGGCACACGGCAGTGTCACGAGAGTGGCCCCACCCCTTCCTGGGCCGGGGACAGGAGACTGTCTTCAGGCAGGCAGCAGGGCTCAGGATTAAGGCACTGGGCGGGGTGGGAACTGAGGGTCCACAGCTGTCGTTGACAGGCTGACCAACCCTCACTGACCACTATTTACCCCGAGAGCCTCGGTTTCCTCATCTAGAACGAGCCCCACCAGGACAAGGACTTTGCCTATTCGCTGTAACATCCCTGGGCAGGATGCATCCGCCAGTGTGAACCTGTTTGAATAGATCCATCTGGAATCTGTTGATTGACGGGAATACTGTTCTTACCACCCCACGAACAGCGCTGAGTGACTGAGCCGGCCCTGCCCTGGAGTTGAATAGGACTCAACCACTTCCATTCCTGTGACTTTGGCGAGTTAGTGTCTCTCTATGCCTCTCTGTTCCTCAGTTTCCCCATCTTTAAAACGGTGGTGACAAAACCACATCTACCTCCGAAAGTCGTGGCGAGGCTTGAAGCCAGCCAACGTGCGTGAAGCGCATAGAATCTGCCTGGCTATAAATCTGTTTGAAAATTAATGATGATTATCATTGTAAGAATTAATTGACAACACTCAGAAAAATACTCAGCATTTTATGTGTTATTCAATATGCTTCTAAACTATCGCATTTTACTGTATTCTGATAAAATGTAATGGCAGGTATTATTATTATTTTTATTTACTTATTCTTATTTATTTTTATTTATTTGCGGTACAAGGGATTGAACCCAGGGATACTCTACCACTGAGCTACATCCTCAGCCTTTTTTTATTTTGTTTTGAGGTAGGGTCTTACTAAGTTGCCCAGGCTGGCCTCAAATTTGCAACTCTCCTGCCTCCACCTTTTGAGTCACTGGGATTACAGGTATGTGCCCCGCTAGCTATGAAGTATTTTTAAATATTAAAAAAAAAAATGAAAGCAGTTGGCTCATGGCTCGCTGCCTTGCAAGCCCTTGCTAAATGCAGCTTCATTGCTGTTGCTCTGGCTGTGGTTATAAGTGTCACTCTGATCTCACCCGTCCTGCAGGATGATGGCAGAAGCCAAGGTTTGTCCTGGACCAACTTAGAACAGAGGCAGGTGATGGAGGCGTGAACTGGGGAAGAATCCCCAGGAAACGGCTATTGGCATGAATCAAATGAGAGGGACGGAGACTGAGGACGGAGAACATGACCAACCAGATTGGTCTTGCTTAGCTTAGCCGCAGGCCAGAGGACAGACTCAGTGAGAGCAAACAGGAGACCGACAGTGTGACGGAGAAGCAGGTACACTGGGTGCGGCTGGTTGTTAAGACACCAGGCCAATTTCTTTCTGTACAGCTGCTCCCATTTCTAGTCCCATTTCTAGTCAGAGGGGCAGGCGCAATTCCTCAAGATGTGCACGAACTTCTGCCAGGTTTCTCAGCACCGTCATCAGGGCTGCGAGAAAAGTGCGTATGGGGTAGTGCTTGCTCTCGGGCTTACAACCCAAGATGGTCTGTGATCATACCTCAGAACAGGTAATGACCCAAGAAGACAGGGCAGAGGGGCCACCGCATCGTGCGTTCCCTCTGACACACATTCTTTGCTGACTCGCTGAATAACACTGAGCAGCCAGTCTGCAGGAAGCCACGGGGATAGGGAGCTGGGCAGCTACACCCCTGCCCTCAGGGAACCTGCATTTTAATAGGGGACTGGTATGAGAATGCCCCAACCCAGGCCAGAGAATGGTCACACTTTGTTTTATTTTTTAGATTTTTGGTACTGGGACTGGACTCGGGGTTTCCATCACTGAGCTATGTGCCCGGTCCCTTGGTCATTCTGAGATGGGGTTTTGTTGATTGCCTAGGCTGGCCCTGGACTGGGCTCCTGTCTCAGCCTCTGGAGTTTCTGAGATCACAGACCTGCGGACCACAGCCGGCAAGATGACCCCACGTCCACAGAGCCGGGAAGCTGGCTGTGAGCACGAGTGGAATTGCCTCTCGGAGGGCCTGGTGTGGCGTTCTGAGAACGGCGGGACTCGAAGACACCCAGAGGTGACTCACGTTCCCAGTAACATGATTTCCATTTTATTGATTTTCTAGTATATTATATTGATACATCAATGCATTGAACAGACTTTTTTGGTAATGTCCATTATGCATTTGAAAGATGACTAAGACATCCTTCCTTCCCTCATGCAGTTTATAGTCCGATAGGACAGGCGGACACGTAAAGAGAAGTGTCTGGCACTGGACTGACAGTCACAGCCCAGTGTGGACCATGCAGGAGGCAGAAGGGCACCATCTTCCCCGGGCGTGGCTTGGGGGCCCGATGCGTGTCAATGGAACCCAGGCCATAGTAGATGCAAGAACAGCATGTGCAGAGTGTCCCGTGGAAGCCCACTGCGGACAGTGCAGGGGACAGAGGGAGACAGGAAATGGGACATGAGGTAGAGATCAGATCCGGCGGGCTATGAGGACATTCGTGGGATTTGCTTTATTCGGAGGACTGGGCGATCCGTGAAGACTGCGGGGACATGACATATCGTATTTGCATTTTGGAAAGATAAAAATAGCCCTGACTTTATGCTGCAACCACACTTCATATAACAAAGTGTTGGTAAATGACAGATCCTAAATAGGATGGTGAGTCCCTGGTGACACGGTTCTTGGAACACACCCTGTCATTCAGTCACACAGGGTGTATCCAGGGCCACCTGTGATTTATAAACATCTAACTTCGCAGTCACATTTACCATCTCCAGAGAGATGCATAAACTTTCCCCAGGTCAACAAGATGGCAAGGTTCAGAAAGATTTTCTGCCTTCAGGGACAAACTTTAAACTCCTGTTCTCAGTTGCCTCTCTGTAAACAGAACAAACAGGGAGGGGGATAGTGAGGGGAGAAACCAAACTCAGAATAAAATATAAGGCCAGATCTTAAGCAGTGCAGGTGGGAATAGAGAGAGAATCCAGAAATACTTGGCAATATTGGGACATGGCAGGGCACTGGATAGACCCAGAGGGAGCCCCAGAGACGGCTGGGCTGGAGGAAGACACCTGGAAGTCCGGCTGACTGGCTAGCTGGGAGCCAGGTAACACCTGGGCTTGAGTGTGGAATTGGTAAGCAGTCACTGAGACCCTTAGATTAAGGAAGTGACTTGGTCGATAACAGCATTTTAAATGTCAAGTCTCAAACTGAATCAGCCCAGAACTAAGATGGAATTTTATCTCCAACCCCCATTCCACCCTGCAGTGACAACAACTCCTCAAAAGAGCGGCCTGTGCCCCCATGCTCAAAGGGAGCAAGATCTGCAGGTTCAGCAAGCACCCGGAGAGGGGCTGGCCTTGGCCTTCATCCTCCTCCCCGCCCACGCCCGGACACCTTCATTCCCCGAAGGTCTGGGCTGCTCCACAAGGGCCCCGCTGAGGGCCACTGGTGAACGTTGCAGGTCTTCCCTGGTCTGGAGGAGGTGAGAGGCAGAGCCTGGTCTCATGTCACCTGCCACAGGTGAAGGACGAAAAGAGACCTTGGAACGGGAAGTGGAGACGGGAAAGGTGAATTGATATCTTGAAACACTCCCCTGCCATTTAATAAGAACGATTTTCCAGGAAGACCAGTTCACAGCCCAGTTCTGCGGAGGCGAGAAGGGGACAGAGGAGCAGGAAAGCCGTTCAGAGCCTGTGGAAGAGACGGCAGGCTGCGATCCTCCCCTTTCCTCCTCACGGTGACTGCGTGGGCTGTCATGCCCGTTTTACAGATCCGACAACTCAGGGAAGTCAGGAAATCAGACCAAGTCACCTGTTTAGCAAATAGAAGAGTTCAGGCTTAAGATCTTGGTCCTCTGATGGAACCTTTAAGGAAAAAAGAAGCCCCCTGCCGGTGCACTCAGCACCCACTGCGCATCCACAGTACCTGGTGCTCTCAGGGAACAAGGGGCTCCCCACCTCAGAGCCTCAGGTGCCTGTGAAGGCTCTGTCTTCAGATCCCACGGGAAGCAGGGCTGCGTGCAGCCTTAAAGGAATCCTCTGGGCTTTGGAAGGGACTTCCCGCCGAGAGCTGCCTGACCGTGCCACGTGGAGCCTTCCACGGGGTCCCTGGTGACCTCAGTGCTGAGGAACAGTAGAAAGCAACCGGAAAGCCACCCTCTGCTCCGTGCTGAGTGGTCCTGGCACACACTGTGGGGCTGTCAGAGGTGGGGCGGCCCCCATGCTCTGAAGAGGGCCTGGCTCTGAGGGCCTCTCGAGGAAGGACTGGTGAAAACTTCTACCTGCAGCCTGGGGAGAGGCGGACTTGGAAGGAGGAGGCCCTGACGGGGCAGGGAAGGAGATACCATCCTGTCAGAGCTGGAGGGCCAAGGGAGAGGGTGACGGGAAGGGAGGCTGGGGGGGTGGAGGAGAGAGAGGGTCCAGGAGGGGCAGGCGGACCCTCTGCAGACAGAGAGGCAGAGAGGCCTCTGTTCCCTGGTAGCCAGGCTTTCCGGCCCCATCCTGGCTGGGACCCCCTGTCCCCTGAAGCACTGTCCTGGCTCCTGCACTG
The DNA here is from genome assembly GCF_964194105.1 of Spermophilus citellus. Lineage (NCBI taxonomy): Eukaryota > Metazoa > Chordata > Mammalia > Rodentia > Sciuridae > Spermophilus > Spermophilus citellus. The sequence goes on from NC_138191.1 coordinate 479,184, forward strand.
TCCTCCCCCGTTCCTAGAGCGCCCTCCATCCACACTCTCAGGTCTGGTGTGGTCCCGTCTCCGTACCTTGGCTCACAAGTTCACCTCCCTGGACCCCTTCTACCCTGTGCTGTACCTCGTTCATCAGAACCACAGGTAAGTGCCAAATGGCCCTGGGTCTGACCGCCACTCCACAGGGGTCCCAGTGTCCACTCAATATTCTCAAACCCCAGCATCTGCCGGAATCACCTGGAGGGCCTTTGAGACAGCTCTGAGAAGGGGTCTGAGAACTTACGCCGCTGGCAAGTCCCCAAGTGGTGTGGCGCCCACAGCCTGGGGAGCCTGACCCTGACCACTCATTCAGCTTGGTCATGCGCTGTCCTGTGTTGGGACCCAGAGGAAGGCGTAAGGCGTTGAAAGGCAGGGATGGGGTGGGGACTGGACAGGTCCCCACAGTACCTAGCCAGCATTCCCAGAGTAGTACCCAAACCCAGTGTGACCTGTTGATGGGTGAAGAGTCACTGTGGGTCTGGGGCCCAGTTTGTGAAGTAGGCAGTCGTCCACGTGAACCTCCCACTTTCCTCTCCTCCATTCCTCAGCCAACGGTGCCGCTCCGCTTCCTCCTCCAGGCTGGCCCAGGCCCAGGTGAACCTGCGCCTGCCCTAAACGCTCAGTTCTCCCATCACCCCTCTAAGTTTATGGGTGATCCTGACGAGGAGTTTGGCTAAAAAGGAAAGATGTGGAGTGAGGCAGTCGCTACAGAGGGGGTGAGGCCCCACAGGTGAATGAGACTTGCGCTATTTAAATACTTCAGGGCACGGCTGGGAGGGCGGAGGGTGAGGGTGTGGGAAACAGAGGACCGTGGGGGGGGTCTCCGAGGAGGAGGAGGGAGGTGAATGCAGGGAACAGGGAGAAACCTCACCTTAGACAGGAGCCAGGACACATCTCCCACTGAAGATGGAAGAGGAAGGGACCAGCTCAGATGCGGAAATCATGAGGCTGTAGACTCTAGGTGACTCCCAGCTCTAACATCTTGTGATTCCATGAAATTAAATTGCCGTGGTGTCGCTGGTTTCATCTGGCACCTCTGCTGGGCAGAGTTTTAAGCCAAAGAAATGAGTCTTTCATGAGAGACTCTCAGGCTATGGGAGGCCTGCCACGGGGCGGGGAGAGCTTCCCAGGGGCCTCCATACCTGTTTCCTGGTTACAGCAGGTGAGATTGAGGAAACGGGATGCATGTGTCCGACTGTGACAATGCGAGGGCTGGAGCAAGACCACACACAAGTTCTGGAGTCAGAGGCAGAACGTCACCCTGCCGGACCCCAGCAGTCGCTGGGTCATCCTCCCTCCCTCACTCGCTCTCTGACCGCCTGACGTGGCCAAGGACAGGTGGAAGCGTTAACAACGACTCCTTCCTGACCCTCCAGAGACAGACGTGGGATGCCGTGCTCCATCCCGGACCCACACCCAGCCACAGCCTATCCTGGAAATACAGAATGGTGACAAGAATGACAACAGCAATGACAATTTGTCAAATGTGTTCCCAATTAGCATGCAGAGTGTCTGGTATGTGGTATCAGAACCCAATCATTGGAAGAGCTCAAAAAATATGTTATCCTTCTCCCCCTCCTCTTCCTTTTCCTCATTATCATCGTCTTTACTCTGAGCCAGGAATCGTGCCACTCTATGTATTATATATGTGAGTGTGTGTGTATATATACATATATACGACCTATCACCTACACACACGCGCACACACATGCAGCACAAAAGTTACACGTGGTCAGTATTAAAAAGTGTGCTGTGTTGGAAGGAGTAAGGGCACTAGATTCGCATTGCCTTTGTTCACGTTCTGGATCTCCTGATACTAGTTGTGTGATTCTGGACACATCACTTAATTCTTCTGTGTCTCACTTTTCTTATCTGTTAAATGAAGGCAATAATAATTTTTTTTAGTGTAACTTTTTTTTTATTATTATTATTTTTTTATTGGTTGTTCACAACATTACAAAGCTCTTGACATATCATATTTCATACATTAGATTCAAGTGGGTTATGAACCCCCAATTTTACCCCATATACAGATTGCAGAATCACGTCAGTTACATCCACAATTTTACATAATGCCCTATTAGTAATTGTTGTATTCTGCTACCTTTCCTATCCCCTACTATCCCCCCTCCCCTCCCCTCCCATCTTCTCTCTCTACCCCATCTACTGTAATTCATTTCTCTCCTTGTTTATTTTCCCATTCCCCTCACAACCTCTTATATGTAATTTTGTATAGCAATGAGGGTCTCCCTTCATTTCCATGCAATTTCCCTTTTCTCTCCCTTTCTCTCCCATCTCATGTCTCTATTTAATGTTACTCTTTTCTTCCTGCTCTTCCTCCCTGCTCTGTTCATAGTTGCTCTCATTATATCAAAGAAGACATTTGGTATTTGTTTTTTAGGGATTGGCTAGCTTCACTAAGCATAATCTGCTCTAGTGCCATACATTTCCCTGCAAATTCTATGATTTTGTCATTTTTTATTGCTGCATAGTACTCCATTGTGTATAGATGCCACATTTTTGTATCCATTCATCTATTGAAGGGCATCTGGGTTGGTTCCACAGTCTAGCTATTGTGAATTGTGCTGCTATGAGCATCGATGTGGCAGTATCCCTGTAGCATACTCTTTTAAGGTCTTCAGGGAATAGTCCGAGAAGGGCAATAGCAGGGTCAAATGGCGGTTCCATTCCCATCTTTCCCAGGAATCTCCAAACTGCTTTCCAAATTGGCCGCACCAATTTGCAGTCCCACCAGCAATGTACAAGTGTACCCTTTTCTCCACATCCTCGCCAGCACTTGTTGTTGTTTGACTTCATAGTGGCTGCCAATCTTACTGGAGTGAGATGGTATCTTAGGGTGGTTTTGATTTGCATTTCTCTGACTGCTAGAGATGGTGAGCATTTTTTCATGTACTTGTTGATTGATTGTATGTCCTCCTCTGAGAAGTGTCTGTTCAGGTCCTTGGCCCATTTGTTGATTGGGTTATTTGTTATCTTATTGTCTAATTTTTTGAGTTCTTTGTATACTCTGGATATTAGGGCTCTATCTGAAGTGTGAGGAGTAAAAATTTGTTCCCAGGATGTAGGCTCCCTATTTACCTCTCTTATTGTTTCTTTTGCTGAGAAAAAACTTTTTAGTTTGAGTAAGTCCCATTTGTTGATTCTTGTTATTAACTCTTGTGCTATGGGTGTCCTATTAAGGAATTTGGAGCCCGACCCCACAGTGTGTAGATCGGAGCCAACTTTTTCTTGTATCAGACGCCGTGTCTCTGATTTGATACCAAGCTCCTTGATCCATTTTGAGTTAACTTTTGTGCATGGCGAGAGAAAGGGATTCAGTTTCATTTTGTTGCATATGGATTTCCAGTTTTCCCAGCACCATTTGTTGAAGATGCTATCCTTCCTCCATTGCATGCTTATAGCCCCTTTATCAAATATAAGATAGTTGTAGCTTTGTGGATTAGTCTCTGTGTCCTCTATTCTAAACCATTGGTCCACCCGCCTGTTTTGGTACCAGTACCATGCTGTTTTTGTCACTATTGCTCTGTAGTATAGTTTGAAATCTGGCATCACTATACCGCCTGATTCACACTTCCTGTTTAGAATTGCTTTTGCTATTCTGGGTCTTTTATTTTTCCATATGAATTTCATGATTGCTTTATCTATTTCTACAAGAAATGCCGTTGGGATTTTGATTGGCATTGCATTAAACCTATAGAGAACTTTTGGTAATATTGCCATTTTGATGATGTTGGTTCTGCCTATCCATGAACAGGGTACATTTTTCCATCTTCTAAGATCTTCTTCTACTTCTCTCTTTAGGGTTCTGTAGTTTTCATTGTATAAATCTTTCACCTCTTTTGTTAGGTTGATTCCCAAGTATTTTTTTTTTTTTGAGGAAATTGTGAATGGAGTGGTTGTCCTCATTTCCGTTTCAGAAGTTTTGTCGATGATATACAGAAATGCCTTTGATTTATGTGTGTTGATTTTATATCCTGCCACTTTGCTGAATTCATTTATTAGTTCTAGTAGTTTCTTTGTAGACCCTTTTGGGTCTTCTAGGTATAGAATCATGTCATCTGCGAATAGTGATAATTTAAGTTCTTCTTTTCCTATTTTTATGCCTTTAATTTCTTTCGTCTGTCTAATTGCTCTGGCCAGTGTTTCGAGAACTATATTGAATAGAAGTGGTGATAGAGGGCATCCCTGTCTTGTTCCAGATTTTAGAGGGAATGCCTTCAACTTTTGTCCATTCAGAATGATGCTAGCCTGAGGCTTAGCATAGATAGCTTTTACAATGTCAAGGTAAGTTCCTGTTATCCCTAGTTTTTCTAATGTTTTGAACATAAAGGGATGCTGTACTTTGTCGAATGCTTTCTCTGCGAATAATAATTTTTATATCATCAGGTTCTTGGAAAATTTAAATAAGATGATATATGTATACACTAAACACTAACACAGTGTTTGGCACATAGTGAACAGTCAGTACAAGGTGGTTACTATTGTTATTGTTTTATAAAGTTCCTCATAATTCACATCTCAGAAGTAGCCAATGTTTATAGATGGTTGCATAATTTTTCAAACTATATACACACACCCACATGTTCTGTGAGATGCAAAACCCACGATTTCACATCTTTGATCACTGACAAGTATTAGGGATTACTCTCAAACAATCCTGCAAATATGTGCTGATACGCTATGTGTCTGTTATACCTCCTCTGGAGGCTGCATCTTCACAAATGTCCAAAAGGAACCTCCGAAGGTATGAATATGGAAATATATATCATAAAACTATATATATATATCTGCTGCCTTTTTCTGCAAAGGACCAGATAGAAATCGTTGAGGCTTTGCAGACCACATGGTCTCTGCTGCCACTACTTAACTCTCTGGTCGTCATTGGAAAGCAATCATAGACAATACGTGAATGAATGGACGAACGGTGGTGTTCCAATAAAGCTTTATTTATGGAGACCGAAGCCTGGATTTCATATAATTCTCACGTGTCATGAAATATTCTTCTTCTTTTGATTTTTTCACAACCTTATTTTAAAACGTAAAACCCATTTTCATCTTGAAGTCTATATTATGCAAACACAGGCGGCGGGCCAGATCTGCCCTGCAGGTCACAGGGAGCAGACTAGCCTGCCATTCTGGAGCTTGGTTGGGAATTAGAGGGGAAATGAAGTGTAGAAGAAACATCTTAACACGACCTTCTTGCTTTCTCAGTGGGAAGCGCCTTTTCCTCTCCTTGAAATGCATTCTCCCACCAAACCTGTTAAAATCCGTCTCACTTGTCAAGGTCTAGATCAAATGTCACCTCCTCTGTGAAGCCTCCCCCCAGATTCTTCTGCTCAGAGCCCTCTCGGCACTTCTTTTGCCATATACTGTGCTTCCCCCCACCCGATCCCTACTGGGCCCCAGACTCTCTGTGTTCCCTTTCCCCACGTTCAGAAGTGGTGGAGGCTTGGCCGCTGAGAGGGCTTGGGCTGAACCGCTGAGCTTCACCCCACCTCTGCTGAGTGCCAGAAAAGGTTAGACTGGGTCCGGGGCTGGGAAGGAAGGGTCACTAGAATCAGGAACATCTGAAAGACTCTGAATCCAGGGAGCCCCCATCAGACTTCTCTCTCAGGCCACCTGGACTCTGAGACGGACCTCTCTGAGCAGGTTTATTTAATTACTTTTTATTTTCCAGGCAGTCCTCTCGGCTCAAGAGCTAATAGAGATCAGCTTGCTTCTGTGAGTCTTCGTGGTAAATTTCTGGGAGAGGAGATCTGATTGGCCAAGGGAACTGGTGGCATAGGATAAATATTAGTGAAAAGTTTATCCAAAAGGATAGTTCAGGGATCATTATTTTTTAAGTGGAAGGAATACGCTGAGTAGACACTTCAAAATGTTTACGATATCTGCTGGCTTCACTTAACTCACGATGGTCACTGACGGATCTCTCTTTTCCACTAGAGAAAGTGTCCCTCTAGGACAGAGACAGGGTATTTCTCTTTTGGGTGTCCCCAGCCTAGCAATGCTTTGCCCACAACACCAATAGAAAACACTGGCTGAATTTGAAACATCACCTCCACTCAGCCTTGAGTGCACTTCTTATCTTTATGAAAGGTTTGCATTCCATCCTCGGCAGAAGACAAGACATAGAAGATGCGTTTCCTTCCCTGGCTTCAGTGCTGCTTTTCTATCATTAAACTCTCGTTAGCTGAGATAATTGCCTTGTTTCCACTTTAGGTGGTGAGGTCAACGACCTCAGGTTCAGATGAACTATGAATATAGCTACAGTCTTTTCAGAGCAATTATCTCCTTCTAGCTCTGTGGGGCAGAACAACTCCAGCTCTGGAGCTGGGGGGTAAGAAGTCCTTTAAGGAACCCTCTCAGATGAGCTTCAACTAAACCGGGGCTGGTCTGAGCAGAGCATGGCTGAGCTGTGGCTGGTGGTCCGGGGAGCCACTGCCTCTGTAGGCTCTAAACCTAGCCTCTCGGTGTCCCAAATCACATCTAGACCCCTTTGTCCACTCCCCAAGGCCAGAGGAAGCCCGTGTTCCATGCCAGGGCAGCAGCCAAGCTTGACCAGAAGAGGCAGTCTCTTTCCTGGCTGTCTCGGACTGCTGGAGAGTTTCTCTCCATAGTTCATTACGTCCCTCTGATGTGCTCCCGAGGGGAGAAATTGGCTCATTGTTTACCAAACCCAGTCGCTCCCCTGGTAGCTCCACTGGCTCTTTCTGCTCTGATGAGCAAGCTCTCCGCAGAGGCAGATCTCAAGGAAGGGGCGTTACCAACAGCCCACAGCCACCGCCCTGGGTTCTGGTGGGGACCCTCCTCGCCTGGGTCAACACTGACCCTCACGCCTCTCTCAGAGTTTTCCGCCTCCTACCTCCCAGTTAGAAGCGGGGGTGGGGAATGCGGAACAAAAAGGCTTTTCTGTCCCACTAAAATGTCAGTCGTGTTATTGCAGATGTATCTTGTCCCTAACAGACACTCTAAGACTTTTGTATTTGGGACACTTAATAATGTATGACCAGGCTGATCTTCCTCCCAAGAGGAATGTGCGTGAGAGTGCACACTCAGTGTGCTACGACGTCTCTCAATGAAGTTTACACAACTTCAACTTAGACTTAGTTAACCCACTCAAGTGACAATTATCAATATGAATGGAATACACATGACCTTGAGCAAATCTCTTTGATTATTCTTTATCAGTTAGAAAGGACCCTTCAAGAGCATTTCATAGGCATTTGGTAGAAATTAGAACTTAATCAAAAAGTCACCCAGATAAAGCAAGAATAATAAATGTGTATAAAAAATCACGTGTTGGGCTGGGGTTGTAGCTCAGTGGTAGAGCACTCGCCTAGCACGTACGAGGCACTGGGTTTGATCCTCAGCACCACATAAAAATAAATAAATAAAATAAAGATTTTTAAAAAGTTTTTTTTTTTTTAAATGACGTGTTAAGATCTTGGGGCATTTAGCCTCTGGTCCGATTCCAGGATGAATAGCTTCTCAGCCTGTGCACCTATTGGCTACTCTCCTGACTACTTACAGGTTGAAAGAATCAAGTTGTGTTCATTCATTCTGAAGGGGAGGGAAATTTCTCTTCCTTACCATGATGACAGTCTATTTTTACCTCTCACAGAAGCTCAGTAATGTGCACCTTTTGTTAATTCATATTTTTAAGGTTGATTCCTGTCTCCTTACACACGTTTTACATGTAAACAATGTAGTTCTCAATTTTCTACAATCTCAGAGTTTTGGGCGAAGCGCGTTTCAGTTTGTGGATCACTCGGATGCCCTGTCCTTTCTTCTGTACCGGACCTTCTGCCACTTAATGCTCCTTCCTGACGTGAAGCTTAGCTGAGTAGAAGGTGAAAAGTAAACGAATAATTTTTAAGTCCTAAAACATGAGTTTGTTACCATGCCCTTCTGAGACACTTAACTCCAATATGGATTGCTTTGAGGGGTCTTTTCAAATAATATTTTTTAAAGGTGATGTAAATAGTGTGTCCCTTCAATTATCTGTGGGTCAGAAAGATCCATGGCAATACAGACAATATAAAACAGCAGTAAAGAACAGGGTTTGGGATCAAACAGAATCAAGTTTGAACCCCTTCTGTTTATGAACTGTGTGACCTTGAGCTAAGCACTTAATCTCACTAAGGCTGTAAAATGAGAACAAATAGAACATCTAACATTTGTTGATTACGTTTTATGTGCTGGGCACTGTGCTAATTCTGTCACATGCATTCATTATCTCATTTCATCCTCAAAATAATCTCATGAGGAAGGTACTATTAATATCTTCATTTTACAAATGAAGAAATCGAAGCTCAGAAAGGTTGGGTAACTTGTCCACAATCTCAGGATGGCAGAGCCCATAGCTCAACGCCACATTTTTTAGCTGTAAAGACCAAGTTCATAAATACCGCATTATACTGTGTTGATATTGTGTCCTTGGGGTAGTACTCTCCTTATAGGGAGAGTTGGGAGTATTAAACCAGATAACCCAAGCAAAGAATATGCCTGCTCAATATTGGCACTATTATTAGGTATTATTCCTATTAAATGCTACCTGCTAAAATGGGTATAGAATTTTACTGTTGACAAAGACGATTTACAAAGTAACTCATTGGAAACTGACTCAGAAAGGTCAAAAAACTCAACTGAGTTCATTTCGTTCGTGAGCACCCCGATATCAGGATCCAAATCTTTTACTTCTAAAATGCAGCAAGCCTCACCCTGCCTTTTAATCACGGTTTTTATCTATTTCATTTGTTATTTCAAGATGGGTTATTTTCAGATTAGTTGGGTTCTAATCTTACCTGCCTCAAAATTGTGGCTCTAACTTGGTGAATCTCGAAATTCGTTTCTTCATTTTCTGCTGATTCTCTCCTTTCTCCCAGACAGTTCTCCTTCCGGAACGTGGAGGAGAGAGAAGCCCCATCTGTCTGACACCCACATTCTTCCCGCTGTTCCATCCCAGGGTAGGTAGAAGGGGCTGTCTTTTTAAGGGTGATTGTAAGTTGGGCGTCTAGAGATGTGAGCATTCTCCTACATTTTGAATGGAACTTGAGTCCCAGGATGAAGCCGCGGGAAGCCACCCTAAGCCTGTGCCAGACACCAAAAAGGAGGGAGGCGGATGGGAAACATGAAGTCAGGGTCTCTCAGGTCCCTTCAGTCCAAGCTCGTCCCAGATCAAGTCCGAGAGTCTCCCAGCTCCTCGGGATTTTCCTAGTGTTCCTGATCTTTCTATTGCTCTGAGTAACCCCCCCACACACACACACAACCAGGCCAACCTTACACCAGAGAGCCTCCTAAGCTCCAAAGCTATCTATTTGTTTCTCCTGTTTTTCCCTTTTTACCCTCTAATCTAAATGGGCATTTGATATGAACTTGGGGTTTGCAGGAAAGCAGAGGGTGAAATAGTTCTCACTAAAGCCTAAAGGACTCTTTCCTCTGTCCTATCCAGAGGCCAAGGCGTTTTAAAAAGATTGTTATCAATGCAAGAGAATTGGTAATGGTGGGAATTCTTGGGGTGAGACAGAATAAAGTGAAAAACAGCCCTAGGCAGAAGGTGTCTAGGACTAGGCCCTGCTGCACTAGGGCTAGAGAGCCCAAGGAGGGCCTCTTGCCCCTCCCTTTATGCCACTGACCTCTCGGGCCCACAGAAGCACATTGAGCCCAAACACACATCTCACCAGCAACCGGGGCTTCCAGACCTTTCCTCATCAGCCCAACAATCCTTTTTTCATCTTTGGAGTCTAACCCAGGGTGCTTCACCACTGAGCTACATCCCCAGACGGGGACTCACTAACTTGCTGAGGCTGGCCTCGAATGTGCAGTCCTCGGGCCTCGGTCTCCCGAGTTGCTGGGATCACAGGCAGCCACCCAGGCACCTGGCTCCACCTGAGAACTCTAGAACCCCCACCAGGGGCGAGCGAGGGTCTGACAGCACATAGCACAGACTCATTTTGTCATTGAGGAGCCAAGGCTCAGGGAACCAGGCCCAGGCCCACAGCTGATGGGAGGCAGCGTCTGCATGAGCCTCCAGGCCTTCTGCTAAAGGAGCTGGGCATTAGCTCCACTCCAGGCTCAGCACTCGGAGGCCTTGTATCATGAACTTAGGGACATTTGTGCATTCACCTGCCTGTTCACTTACCCACTGGGCTTTCTTTTCTCTCCTTAGATTGGCAGGTGGAAGTCACTGGTGCTAAAGACATTGACAGTCTGACCTGGTGTTCCTACCTGTGTCTTCTGACCCCGAGGCTTAGCCTGCTCGGCCCTCTGCCAGGTAGGAGACACTAGTTATCCATGGGAGTGATCATGAGGTTTAGAAGTACCTGCAAAAACATGAGGTTAGGGTTACTTCCCTTTTCATTCTCTCATTGAGCATTTAGTAATAATAATACAAATAATTACTTATTATTAATATTAATTGCATTTAATAATAACCAGAGCCACTCTTTTGCCCTCTTAGCAGTACAGCAGACTGTGGATCCTCTACCTCTAGAAAGGTCCTTTGCCTGGGTCATATCTCAGTCACCATTTCCTGGCCACGTGACCTTGCCAAGTTACTCAACCATGACTCAGCTTCTTCATCTCACAAGTGGAGGCAATACTAGTTGGTACCTAATGGAGATTTTTCTAATACACCTATAAGTGCTTAATACATGCTAGCGGTCATCAGTATGATGGTGGTTGGTTTTTATTTGCTTTTTTTAAATTTTGAAAATATGTTCTTCTGTTTAAGGAAGGGAGACTTTTCTGGTCTTAGGTGCCTTTCCCCAGGGCCTGGCAGTCGAAATTGTCACGAAGGGTTAAGGCGACCCTTCGTGTGATTATGGTCCAGGAGGCCGTATTGTGTAGAGTGAGTCACCACCACTTAGAAGCCGGGGGTGAGTCAGCGGCTTCTAAGGGAAGGTCAGAAGTTCCCCTGGCTCAGAGTGAGAAGATCCAACCCAGTCCTGGGGTGCAGAACTGAGTGCTTCTGTGGCCAATGGGACTTGGAGTGTCATGGAGAACTTGGGCTGCTCAAGTGAGGAGCACAACATGGAGGCACGTGCTGAGGCTGTGCATCACGCGGAGTTCAGCTGGATTTCAACTCTGCCTCTATCTTGCTATGTGATCTCAGACAATTTACTAAGCCTCTGTGTGCCTCATTTTAAAATCATCTGTAAATGGAGATGGTCTTAGTAGAAATGACTTCATGGTGTCAATTCTGGGGAAATGCTGAGAACAAGTAAATACTCAGTAAAAAGTCATGGTCATCACCATCACCACCGCCATCGTCACGGTGCCTGGGAGTCTAGTCAGACAGCTCCAGGGATGAGCGGTAGTGAAGAAGCAAGCTAAGGGGAAAGGAACGAGAAGTCCTTAACGTGGTGAGTTTTAGGTAGTGACAGGTCATTTAGCTCCTATCAAGTATCAAAAAAGTCCTGGGTTCCTCCTTGCTCCACACCTATGAAGGAATGAGTGATGTGCGCTCACATGATTTGCATTTTGTAGAGGAAAATCCTGAGGGGTAGGGTATAAGGAACCTGCATGCAAAAACGCAGCTCTGGTCTCGAACCTGTGGTGGGCTGAGCTCCGCCCGGCTCCTGGCCTGTCAGAGTAGCCGTCTTGGCCCAGTGCTGACTCACAGTCACCCTGCCATCCTCCTCCTGGTCTCCTGGGCCCTCTGACTTCACGCCAGCTGGGAATCTGCACATCCTTTGTGCTTTTTTGCTCACATCTTATGCTTCCTTTGCCATCCCATTTACGCTGCATGTTTCAGTCTCTGGGCTTCTCTCTCTCTCTCCTTTTTTTTTTTTTTAAATGCAGTGATGTTTCTCTTTCCCTCCCTCTTCTCCCCACTTTCCCCCCATCTCCGCCCTCCACACCCATCAAATTCCTGCTTGCTTCTTGCCATCTTCATTATCCTACCTCATCCCCCTCATTCCTAGAAAACAGCTCACAGAGACTCACCCTTCCCCCTCCAACTCCCAGGCCCACCCTCCATAAATTCCAGCAGCCTGACAATCAGTAACTTTAGCATCACACTTCACAGCTCTCCCAGCTCACACTACTTGTTACTATTCTCTCTGCTACTGCTCTCTAGGGTTTCTGCTTAAAAAAAGAAAGAAAGAAAGGAAAAAGAAAGAAAGAAAAGCTCCACTTTAAAAATATCCTGGGCATAAGTTGAGCCCACAGTTAAGTTCACTCACACGTTTACACATTTCACGGTTGTATTCTGCCTAGTGCACAGGTCTGTGCTCAATTGTACGCCAAGGAAACCGGATCCGCAGGGTACAACAGGAGAGAAGGAAACCCTCCAGACATTCACCAAACCCAGTCCTGGGTCCTCCCCTCTCATCTCCCCCTCCCCTGATCCCAAACTGATGGGACTCTGCTTTTCCTTGGTCGGGTCATTCATTTCACTCTTCCTGGAGCTCAGTTGGCCTGGAGTCTGTGTCCGTGGGCACACGTGGTGGCCCTGCTGTGTTTCCAAGGGCTCGCGGCTCTTCTCCATCTTACCAGGACACGGGAGGCAGCTCTGCTCTGGCTCTCCCTCTCTTTCTCTCCCTGCCCCCAACTCAGCCTGGGCTTTTTCCTGTCTCTCAACTCCACCAGTGCAGCAGCAACTAGCTGAGCTGCTTGCGTGTGAGTGAGTGTGTGTGTGTGTGTGTGTGTGTGTGCCTGCCTGTGCAGCTAGGCCCAGCCTGCAAGCCGGGCCTGTCACTGGAGAGTTTTAGTTTGCATTCAGAAGAAAGGAGGAGGGAGACCGGAGGGGAGGAGGGAAAGGTGGAGGGGGAGTGGGGGTGCGGAGAGGGGGGAGGAGTGGGGGTGCGGAGAAGGGAGGGGAATGTCTTGTTTGTGGCTTGTCAGCAATTGCTTCAGACAAGCTTCCATGTGTGAAAGCTACTTGGCATGAATGCCTGGGCCGTACCAAGTGTCACCGCAGCGAGAGGGGGAGTCAGAAGGAAAACAGATCAGACCAGAGCAGACAATAGGCCCCTAAAGTGTTCCCCCTAAGTTGCTTTGATGTTGTCCTGGTGTCTTGATACCAGGAGGCCAGGGATTGCAGGAAAAGGGCCTTTTTTGTCTTCATTCACTTTCCCCCCTCAGTTTCTGAAATGATTCTCCAGAATTTCTCCTCATAAAAAAGGTAAGAGCCCTAACAATTCCTTCTTCTGTGCAGGCTGGCTCGCCTGTGCCTGGAAGTGGGGGTCTCCTTCCTGCGCTGCTCAGGAGGAGCGCTGGGGTCCTGCGACCTGAGCTCCCGCGTTGCCCCTGCAAGTCTCTCCC